>NC_138768.1:416899055-416916555 GCF_965119305.1 Pelophylax lessonae
CAAAAAAAAACGCCCTTAAAAAAGTTTTTGACACCTAGTGTTTATGAGGCCTTAAAAGTGAAATTTTTTGCTTGCAGCATAGGGACACATTATACACAAATGATTACCTGAAACCCCAGTTCAGTGGGACATCTTCACTCTCCAGTACATCATGCAAACTTCCTTTAGGGCAATATTCTGTGATAATAGCCACATTTGGAACTTCAACACAACCACCAATAAATTTGCAAAGATTAGGATGATCAATATCCCTACAAAAGATCAGAGGTAATGCAATGTAAATTGCAAAAAAAAGCCAGAGTTATATTAGATGTATAAATATATACTACACTATATTGTCAAAAGTATTGGGACGTCTGTCTTTACACGCACATTAACTTTAATGGCATCCCAGTCTAAAGGCCCGTACACACGTACTGATTGTCGGCCGAACGATCGGTCGTCTTTTGTCCGGTGATGTCCTGTCGGTTGAAAAGTGCTAAAGACTGCACACGAATTTTGTCGGCCAACAACAGCCAACTGCAGAAGTGATGTCATGTGATGGTTAACTTTCCGTGTGTTTTTTCTTCTCTGAGCATGCCCAGTCTTGCTCATCTGCTGTTTGTCGGCCGAATTCTGTACTGACTGAGGAACAATCGGCCGTTCTGGTGTTGGCCAACAAAAAATTTAAAGCCTGCACACCACATTCTGTTCGGCCGAAAAGTCGCAGTCGGTTGTCAGAAAGCATCATACTAACAAGCCGACAATCGGCCGATCGGACGTTGGCCGAATATTTACGGCCGACAATCGGTACGTGTGTACGGGCCTTTAGTCCATAGGGTTCAATATTGCGTTGGCCCACCCTTTGCAGCTATAACAGCTTCAACTCTTCTTCTGGGAAGGCTGTCCACAAGGTTTAGGGGTGTGTCTATGGGAATGTTTGACCATTCTTCCAGAAGCGCATTTGTGAGGTCAGGCAGGGTCATGTTGGGTGAGAAGGCTTGGCTCACACTCTCCGCTGGAATTCATCCCAAAGGTGTTCTATCAGGTTGAGGTCAGGAGTCTGTGCAGGCCAGTCAAGTTCCTCCACAGGAAACTTGGCTAATTCATGTCTTTATGGAAATTGCTTTGTGCACTAGTCCAAATCATTTGGTTGAGGGGGGATTATGATGTGGGGGTTGTTTTTCAGGGGTTGGGATTGCCCCCTTAGTTCCAGTGAAGGGAACTCTGAAAGCATCAGCATACCAAGACTTTTTGGACATTTCATGCTCCCAACTTTGTGGGAACAGTTTGGGGATGGCCCCTTTCTGTTCCAACATGACTTCACACCAGTGCACAAAGCAAGGTCCATAAAGACATTGATGAATGAGTTTGTGGTGGAGTCCTGACCTCAACCCGATAGAACACCTTTGGGATGAATTAGAGTGGAGACTGTGAGCCAAGCCTTCTTACCCAACATCAGTGCCCGACCTCACAAATGCGCTTCTGGAAAACATTCTCATAGACACACTCCTAAACCTTGTGGACAGCCTTCCCAGAAGAGTTGAAGCTGTTATAGTGGCAAAGGGTGGGCCAACTCAATATTGAACAATACGGACTAAGACTGGGATGCCATTTAAGTTCATGTGCGTGTAAAGGCAGGCATCCCAATACTTTTGACAATATAGTATATGTATTAGAGTTTTTGTATCAAAAATATCTGAAAGATGAGCATGGTTTTTGTTTATAGCTTTCTGCTAGATCCCAGCTGTGATTGACCACTGCAAGCAGCCCAGACAATTTTCACTTAAGAACCTTTTAGCGCAGGAAAACCCCCTGTAATTATTGCTTCCTCCAGCCAGATAAAAAGGTCATCTATAAACTTATCTTCAGTATTATGTGGCAATCTTCAGTATTATGTGAAAGTTTCATAAGCAAATAAATCACTGCACACACAAAACACAGAATTACATAACACGTCTAAACTATTTCTATTCTAGCACTGGAACACGGCATACATTTACCGAATTTGCTTTACTTCCCTCCGTAAAGTTTTGGAAAGGGTAAATGTCTTCTTTGGGATTTTCTTAATAGCCACTATCCTGCCATCGCTAGAGAAACGAGAATAGTGATTTTCATTGTTTTGTTTCCTCTTACTGAGTTTTTCAGTTATACAAGCACTCAGCAGTACATTTCTTGTAGCAACTGCCAAAACAATCTCACTGCAGTCTACCATCAGATTAGAGAAATGTTACTTTTATCTTTATAAAGTTGGGATGACTTTTGCTTATCTTTTAACTATCCAGACATCCACCTGTTCAAAAGCTTTTTGTATTTTTTTTTCTCTGGTTAAAAAGGTAAATTGTTCATACACAAAAGCCTAGAAAATGTGTAATACTTTAGCATTGATATGTGCCAGTCTTCATTTATACACAGGTGGTTCTATTTAGTTTTGTCCCTTTTATACTCTCTGATAGATTTTTCCACCTGTCCCCTCTGTAAATCAGTCCAGCCTTTACTTTATTTTCATTCTAATTACCAGCACCCAGGTTCTTCCCCTGTGGATTCTGTAAACTCCAGTCGAGGAATTGAATAAAGTATTTATGACAATTTTCTTTTGCAGTAGGTCCCATTGAAGTGATTGTAAACCTCAGACAGGAAATATAAACACATCATAGCCTTCTATAGTATAAGAGCACTAAGGGGTTTATTTACTAAAGGAAAATCCACTGTGTACTACAACTGCACTGCAAGTGCATGTAGAAGTGCAGTCGCTTTAGATCCGAGGGAGACATGCAAGGAAAATAAAAAACAGAATTTTTGCTTGCACATGATTGGATGACAGAAATCAGCAGAGCTTCCCCTCAGATCTACAGCACACATGTCAAACACAAGGACCGCGGGACGAATCTGGCCCTCCAGGTCTTATAAAGTGGCCCTCGCACCCAGTTCTGCAGCCGAATCATGGTGAAACTGCATTCTACCACTTTCGGCTCTGGCCCTCCACTCCCCGCTCCCTGCTGTCACTTGCAAACACAGCAGCTCCTGGAAGTAACAGATCCCTGTACACACTAATGGCAGGGACAGATCCCCAGAAGCTGAGAGAGAGAACAATATCCTTGAAAGCTGAGGCTAAGCTGCCTACACAGGTAGGTACTAGAGCCAGGTCAGGTAGGAGAGATAGATGCAAGAAAGCTTTGGGGGGGGGGGGGGTTGGGTTGCACACTGTGCATAGTAAACCCTTAACCACTTTAGGACCGGAAGATTTTCCTGCTTTACATCCATACCACCTTTTGCAACTTGGCGCTGTGCGAATTTAACTGACAATTGCGTGGTCATGCAACGCCGTACCCAAACTAAATTTACGTCCTTTTTTCCCACAAACAGAGCTTTCTTTTGGATGTATTTGATCACCTCTGCGCTTTTCATTTTTTGCGATATTAATAAAAAAAAGAGCCACAATTTTGAAAAAATAACAATATTTTTCTACTTTGACAGTTAAAAAATATCCAATATATTCAATTTTTGTCATATATTTAGGCCATGTCTTTGGCTACATGTCTTTGACAAAAAAATTCTCAATGAGTGTATTTTTAACCGCTTTAAGACCGGAAGATTTTACCCCATTCCTGACCAGGCCATATTTTGCGATTCGGCACTGCGCTACTTTAACGGACAATTACGCGGTCATGCGACGCTGTACCCAAATTAAATTGATGTCCTTTATTTCCCCACAAATAGAAATTTCTTTTGGTGATATTTGATCATCTGTGCGATTTTTACTTTTTTTCGCTATAAACAAAAAAAGAGCGACAATTTTGAAAAAATAACAATATTTTTCACATTTTTTTATATGAAATTCCCACCCCCCCAAAAAAAAATGTAAAAATCAAATTTTTTTAACATTGTAGGCCAATTTGTTTTCTGCTACATATGTTTGGTAAAAAAAAATCGCAATAAGCGTGTTTTGATTGGTTTGCGCAAAAGTTATCGCAGCTACTAACTACGAGAAATGTAATCATTTTTATTGTTTTTTTTTAAACTAGTAATGGCAGCGATCTGGCGGCGATCTGCGATTTTTTTGCGGGACTGCGACATTGCGGTGGACAGATCGGACCCCTAACTGACATTTTTGACACTTTTGGGGGTACCAATGACATTACTACAGTAATCAGTGCTATAAATATGCACTGTTACTGTAATAATGACACTGGCAGGGAAGGGGTTAACTTTATTGGTGATCAAGGCGTTAAATATATGCCTGGTGCTTTCTGACATCTGTGGGGGGAGGGGACTGTGTGACACAGGCACAGATCGCAGGTTCAATCCTGTAATCTGTCCCTGCCTGTTACATAGGAGATCCGCCCGCTTTGTTTACACAAGCGGGCGGATCTCCTTACTCGATCCCCGAAGATCGGGGAAGAGCGGCAGTGATCACCTCTCACCACCTCTCCTCCCCTGGCCACCACCGAGGATTGCAGAGCGCTTCAGTTTGCCTCCTGTTCCTAACTCCTCCTACTCCGCTTCCTCATTCTCTACCGCCTTCTCATCTGGTCAGCGTAACACCTTCACCACCAACTTCAGCACAGCCAGGGGTAAACGACAGCAGGCAGTTTTAAAACTTGCCTGTTTGGGGGAAAAACCACACACCGCGCAGGAGTTGTGGAGGAGCATGGAACAACAGACCGATGAGTGGTTGCTGCCAGTGAGCCTCAAGCCCGCCCTGGTGGTGTGCGATAACGGGCGAAATCTCATAGCAGCTCTGGGCCTAGCCGGTTTGACGCACATCCCTTGCCTGGCGCATGTGCTGAATTTGGTGGTGCAGAGGTTCCTTAAAAATTACCCCGATATGTCAGAGCTGCTGCAGAAAGTGCGGGCCGTCTGTGCGCACTTTCGGCGTTCTCACCCTGCTGCTGCTCGCCTGTCAGCGCTGCAGCGTAACTTCGGCCTTACCGCTCACCGCCTCATATGTGACGTGCCCACAAGGTGGAACTCCACCTTGCACATGCTGGAAAGACTGTGCGAGCAGCAGCAGGCCATAGTGGAGTTTCAGCTGCAGCACGCACGCGTGAGTCGCTCTGCGGAACAGCACCACTTCACCACCAATAACTGGGCCTCCATGCGAGACCTGTGTGCCTTGTTGCGCTGTTTTGAGTACTCCACCAACATGGCCAGTGCTGATGACGCCGTTGTCAGCTTAACTTTCCCACTTCTATGCCTCCATGAAAAAAACGATTCGGGCGATGATGGAAGAGGATGTAGCACAGGAGGAGGAGGAGGAGGAAGAGGGATCATTTCCAAGGCTTTCAGGGCAGTCATTCACAAGTGGCTCCGAGGGTGGGTTCCTGCACCCACAAACGCCAGGTACACAATGGACCAGCAGGGTCACAGTTCTGGAGGATGAGGAGGAGGAGATGGAGGAGGAGATGGAACCATGTTTACAGCAGGGTGGCACCCAGGCCAGCTCATGGCCATCACTGGTGCGTGGCTGGGGGGATACAGAGGACACGGACGATACACCTCCCACAGAGGACAGCCTTTCGTTGCCTCTGGGCAGCCTGGCACACATGAGCGATTACATGCTGCAGTGTCTCCACAACGACCGCCGAGTTGCCCACATTCTAACTTGTGCTGATTACTGGGTGGCCACGCTGCTGGATCCCCGTTACAAGGACAACGTACCGTCCTTAATTCATTCACTGGAGCGTGATCGCAAGATGCGCGAGTATAAGCGCACGCTGGTAGACGCGATGCTGCTGGCATTCCCACCTGACAGCGGGGCCACAGTGGAAGCACAAGGCCAAGGCAGAGGAGGAGGAGGAAGAGGTCGCCAACGCAACCAGGGCACCGCCAGCACCTCAGAAGGCAGGGTTAGCATGGCCGAAATGTGGAAAAGCTTTGTCAGCACGCCACAACAAACAGCAGCACCAGCAGCTCATATGGAACGTCTTAGCAGGAGGCAGCATTTCACCAACATGGTGGAGCAGTATGTGTGCACACACCTACATGTAGTGAATGACGGATCTGCCCCCTTCAACTTCTGGGTCTCCAAATTGGGCACATGGCCTGAGCTTGCCCTTTACGCCTTGGAGGTGCTGGCGTGCCTTGCAGCCAGTGTATTATCTGAACGTGTATTTAGCACGGCTGGGGGCGTTATCACAGACAAGCGCAGCCGCCTGTCCAGAGACAATGTGGACAAGCTCACATTCATTAAAATGAACCAGGCATGGATCCCACAGGACTTGTCCGTACCTTGTGCAGAATAGAAATGGATACCGGCCTCACCCAGCCATTGTTATATTTTTGATCTTTCTCACTCTTTTGGGGTGTACCCTAATTTAAAATGACTAAAAAAAAGCAGTGTTGGCTACCTCGTCCCCCTCCACCGCTGCTTCCACCTACACCGCCACATCCACCGCCACCTCAACCTCCCTCCTACTCCATATGGGCCTCGTCCTTCACAGATGAAGAAAATTGTTTTATTTTTCTGTTTTTTTTTGTTGTTTTAAGTTATTTCCCTATCCACATTTGTTTGCAGAGCACTTGCCATGCTCTTAACTACATTTTGCTGCCATTTGCAGCACTCTAGCCCTTTCCATTGGTTTTTTAGAGCCATTTTAGTGCCTGAAAGTTCGGGTCCCCATTGATTTCAATGGGGTTCGGTGTCTGGGTCAAGTTCGGAAAAAGTCCGGGTCACGGACCCGGACTTTTTTTTCAAGTTCGGCCGGACCCAGCGAACACGGACATCCAGGTGTCCGCTCAACTCTAATTAGGATCCCATTAGCTCTATTTGTGGATTTGCATATTGCACGTTATATATGCAATTATCTATGTGTCTTTTATTTTGTCTGAGTTGCATAATTTTAAGTTTGTGGATTTTAACAAATATTTATTCACTTACATTTTATTTTCATCTTTTTGCTTGGTCATTATATAAAATGCACACAGGATATTGCACGATCTATATGGCAGCGCAGCACTTTTCACTTTATATTATACTATTAACAATAGCTGTGGATAAGCTATAGAGTGCCAGCAGCACTTGTATTAATCATTTCATTACACATACAGTATTTTGATAGCGCGAGAGCAACACACTATACATAGTGCCACTCCACTGACCTCAACGGACAAGTTTGACAGGTGCTGCAGCCTATCAAGCTCTGCAGCACGAGTTAAAGTTGCCGCTGCATTTGTACAGCCCTGTCAGACTGTAACGTTACAATTCCAGTTGGTGGCCAGGGAGCGGTAAATCTGTGGTTCAGCCGCCTGTTTTTAAAACCCTCCAGCCGCCAGTGTGAAAGAGTACTAAAGAATTTACAGAATCTGGGGAATTGAGCAATTCTTACATGGTGGATGCAGCAATTTGGAAATTGATAGCATGATCACTACAACTAATCAGAATTTTGCAGTAGAATGGCAAGTAGGACACTGTAGAATGAGAATTATAAAGAATAAATAAAAACAGGCTTAAACTTGGAGTATAACATTTTGTACAGAAGTTTTCTTTAAAGTGAAACCCCACATTCGTTTAAAAATAAATAAATAATATTGCATTTAAAATTGCTTCACAAGTCATGTTGTATTTTAGGCTTCACGCAGCAGTGGAAACTGGTGGTGGTTCTGATGGAGGACTCAGGCGTGACACAATGTACAGCCCATGTACAGCCACGTGAGTAAAGCTCAATGTTGATATAAATTACCTTTCCACTTCAGCCCTCGTTCACATTGGATCAATTTTTCATAACAGGTCAATTTGCAAGACAAGTTACACCCTGTCAACAATGACCATGTTCAAATTGATGCGACACTGTCCTTGTGGTGCAGCATCAATTTGCATCAATTTGAAAAAGTAGTTCCTGCACTACTTTTGGCCATTTCGGGTAGACATGTGCATGAATCTGAACAGATGTCTTCAAAGTCGCACCTGAAGTCGCGCTATCTGTGGTGTGGGATCATCACGTTTGTTTATGGACTTTAATATATGGACTTTATAATACTGTTATACTATGTTTAACCAGTTTATGACCGCCTGGCGCAGATGTACTGCGGCAGGCAGCTGCACCCAGGCAAATCACCGTAACTGTACGGCACTCGCTCTCGGGAGGCTAGGGGGCGAGCGTGCGCCGTCAGCGGGTAAGCCGATGCAGCAGGCAGGCGTCTCCGATTGCCGCCTAATACCCACCATCGCTCCCCGCTGAGAGAGAAGGACGGTCAGCTGTTGTAAACACAGCTGACCGTTTTTCTCCCTGAAATGATCATAGAGCCCATGTGATTCTTCTATATAGGATCACATGTCTCTATGGTCATTTCAGAAGCCACGCCCCAACACAGTTAGAATCACTCCCCAAGGCTCACATTTAACCCCTTGATCACCCATAATGTTAACCCCTTCCCTGCCAATGTCATTATTACAGTAACAGTGCATATTTTTAGCACTGATTACTGTAGTAATGTCACTGATACCCCCAAAAGTGTAAAAAATGTCAGTCAGGGGTCTGATCTGTCCGCCGCAATGTCGCAGTCCCACAAAAAAAAAAAATCGCAGATTGCCGCCATTACTAGTAAAAAAAAAAAAACAATAAAAATGACATAAATCTTTCCTGTAGTTAGTAGACGAGATAACTTTTGCGCAAACCAATCAAACTACCCTTATTGCGGGTTTTTTTTTTACCAAAAATATGTAGCAGAAAACAAATTGGCCTAAAAGAATAAAACATTTTGATTTTTACATTTTTTTTTTTTTTTGAGAATGTCATATAGCAGGATGTGAAATATATATATATATTTTTTTAAATTGTCGCTCTTTTTTTGTTTATAGCGCAAAAACTAAAAAAAATGCACAGGTGATCAAATATAACTAAAAGAAAGCTCTGTTTGTGGGAAAAAAGGACATCAATTTTATTTGGGTACAGCGTCGCACGACCGCACAATTGTCCGTTAAATTTAACTCAGTGCCGAATCGCAAAATAGGGCCTGGTCAGGAAGGGGGCAAATCCTTCCGGTCTTAAAGTGGTTAAGATGTTTTAGCGCCGATTTCCCCTTTTGGTTTTTTCAATTTCAAAGCCGCATTCAATGTGAACAAGGGCTCTATCAGAAGCTGCTGTAGTTTTTTAAATTGTTTAAAAAACAATGAAATATGACAACCTGGAGGCATTCTGTACAGGGTTGGTGTCCAGAACACCCCCAGAAATGTTGTTTCATGTTTGTATGATTGGCTCACTACATTTTTCAGATGTCTGCACTAAGATACAAATAATATTTTTAGGGATCTTCTACAATTCACACCTCATTATCTACAGTTCACAGCTGAATCGCACAGTCCGCATTCCTGTGCTATTCCTGTACAATATTCAGGCTATTCATTTAAATGGGCTGAAATCTCACTGGTTTGCATGAAAAGTAGTGCATGCACTTGTTTTAAAAAAAAACGCACTGTACCTAATCATATGTTACTGCAGTACCATGCGATCTGGTGCAGGCAAACGCCTGAACGTACTGATGGCGCTCCAGATGACGTTGTATGACGAAACGCGTAGGGCGTGGTTTTGGTACGTCAGTACGTCACTTCTGGGAACGGTGGTTTGAGCCGGTGGAACGCGGAAGCGGCTCGGCGAACACCTTAAGCTGATAGTGAACTCCCTAAATGTGAGTGGATGCTAAGTTGCTTTATCCTTATCAACATATACTACGCAATGGAGGCTTATCTTTTATTCCAGTGACCGAGGAGTGCTAGCGACCTGTCCAACAAGTGCGGTAAGCAGCGGTGCAATAGGTGGAGATCCACTGGCGCCATATATTGTTACAAGCACATAATCACTCACGTGGTTAATGGTATCAGTAGCACTCAGCACTTTCTATATGCTTATGTATATGTGATATATGGTACACTGAGCACAGCCCATGATATTTTATTGAAGTTTTACTAGCACGCAGCACTTTGCAATTTTAAACGCACTATATGCACCAAATGCACTTTACAAATACGTATGATTCATGCAGGTTTTGAAACTGCACAAATACACATTTTTGATTTAAAGTGGTAGCGCCGGTCCCAACATTTCTTGCACTTTTTTCCAACTTAATACCCCAGAGGTAGGTTGGGGGCAGCTTACACCCCAATAACCACTATCCTGGTTCAATTAAGGTACTGAAACTCCATAGCGCTGGTATTCAAGCCTTTTTATATGCATTGCCTCTGTAATTCGTGTTTACGGTGTCAGTAAGAATGTATTGACACCTGCATAAAGTCGCAAATCTGGTGCTTTTTGAACGCTGTGGGAAATGCGCACGGAATGCACGTTTACTGCACTGCATTCAGGTGTGAATGAACCCTGAGGGTTAACTAAGTCAAAGTCCAGGTTCACACTGCTCCGACATGAAAGTCACGCGACTTCCGATCTGACTTTGCCGTGCAACTTCAGCCTGATTTTGATCCGACTAAGGCTATATTCACACTGTTCCGACACGAAAGTAGTACGACTTCTGATCTGACTTTGCCCTGTGACTTCATGTCCAACTTCCATGCGACTTCAGTGAACGGGATCTGACTCTGAGTCTGGTATGCATCTTGAGGAGGAACCCCATGCCAAAATAAGAAAATACGTAGGGTCCCCCCCCCATAATACATGCCAGACCCTTATCCGAGCATGCAGCCTGGCAAGTCAGGAAGGGGGGGGGGCAAGCATATGGTCTTGGGGGGGGACCCCACACTGTTTTTTTATACTTTGGCAAATCCCCCCCCCCCCAAGATCCATACGAGACTCAAAGAGCCTGGTATAGATTTTGGGGGGGGGACCCCATGCCGTTTTGTTTTTTTTATTTTGGCGTGGGGTTCCTCCTCAAGAGCCTCAGAGTACAAGTCGCATGCCACAAGTCGCATACATTAAAATGATGATCCCGACTTCAGTTCAAATCAATGGGCTAAAATTGTGCCCAAGTTGGACCAAAGTAGTGCAGGAAGCATTTTCAAAGTCGGACCGACACAAGAGTAAATTAGGCAAACTATGCCTTTTAAAGTGGTAGTAAACTCTCTATCTTAAAGTAATAATAAAGGCAAAGGTTTTTTTTTTTTTTTAAAATAACATGTTATACTTACCTGCTCTGTGCTAGAGGTATTGCGCAGAGCTCCTTCTCTGCTCAAGTCCTCTGCTGGTGCTCCTGTCCCCTCCCTCCTGCTGAGTACCCCCATAGCAAGCAGCTTGCTTTAGGAGCACCCGAGCAGGCTCATTCCCAAGCCGCTGTTCTGTGTGTGTCCAATTACACACGGAACGCAGCTCGGTCCCATACCCACTCTCTTCTCATTGGCTCACTGGCTGTGATTGACAGTAGTGGGAGCCAAGAGGAAGGGACCTGGGAGAGTGGCTGCTCTTGTGCATATTGCTAAATCGAGATGGGGCTCAGGTAAGTGTGGGGGGGGGGGGGTCTGCGGCATACATAAGGTTTTTCTACCTTCATGTATAGAATGCATGAAGGTAAAAAATCTTGAGCCTTTACAACCACTTTAATGAGTACCTACAGGTAAGATTACAATCAAGCTTACCTGTAGGTACAATGAATATCTCCTAAACGTGCACCGTTTAGGAGATATTCACAGCAGCAATAGCTGATGACATCACCTGCCATGCGCAGAGACTCTCTGCATTCAGGACACACAGTATGGGGTAGAATTCAGAGTGCGGTGCTGTGGCGGCGGAAGTCATTGCAGCCTTGACCATTCCAAGGGCTGGAGCGAGGAAACCCGGAAGGAAGACTGGATGAAGATGGTGGGCCTGGCAGCAGTTTTTCCCTACTAGGGGGAAAGGTAAATATGTCATAAAGTGATAGTATGTGGTGCATATTAGCACATTAATGCATAAACCTGCAGGGGACCCATTTATTGTTTTCCCATCTGGTTTACTACCGCTTTAATATCTACATCCTCAGACCTCCTTTGCTTTGCATGACTAGGATGTTTGATATTTGAGGGTATCTAATTACCACCAGTCAAATGGGTAAAAGGGGAAGCAACACCAGAAAGATGGCTTACAGGGGTTGAAATTATAAACGTGGAAGCCTTTCGAAGCATTGATATGTTTACACATCATGTAGCATATCGCAGATTACTTCAAGCTTATGCGTTCTGGGTGGCCACGGCCCACGGCATACAAAAGATGGCGGAATTGCTGTATAAAGATATTCCCTTTACCAAAAACTTCACTACAGAGAAAAGATTAAAGTGGTTCTAAATGTTCAAATCTTTTTTTCCTTAAAATAATAAACACATCATACTTACCTGCTCTGTGAAATAGTTTTGCACAGAGCAGCCCTAATCCTCCTTTTCCCTGGTCCCTGGCAGGCCTTTCTTGCCCCTTGCCATGTGCCCCCAGAGCAAGCTACTTGCCTTTGGGACATTAATGCATACTGGCTCCGGAGCCACTCCTGTGTGTTTATGGGAAGCACACAGCGTGGCTCAGTCCCACCCCCTGTTCCCTCCTTACTGGCCGTGTTTGACAGCAATGGCTCCTGCTACTTTGTCTCAGCCAGTGAGCAGACAGAATCCCAGGAGAGCAGCTGCTCTCGTGGGCATCGCTGGATCGAGATCGGGCTCACGTAAGTATTGGGGGGCTGTTGGGGGAGCTGCACACTGAAGTTTTTATCTTCATGCAGAGAATGCATGAAGGTAAAAAAATCTTCAGCCTTTAGAACCACATTAACCACTTGCCGACTGCCCGCCGCATATATACTGGCTTGGCTGCGCGAATCGACGTATGGGTACGTCGGTTCGCGGGAGTGGTGCTGGGGGGGAGATCGCGATTGCTCCCCACTGAGAGAGAAGTACAGTGAGCTGTTTTAAACACAGCTGACTATTGTTCTCTCTGAAATGATCACAGAGCGCCTGTGATCCTTCTAAATAGGATCACAGGTCTCTATGATCATTTCACAAGTCCCTCCGCCCACAGTTAGAAAACACTCCCCCTAGGCTCACAATTACCTTTGATCACCCCTAGGTTAACCCCGTCCCTGCCAGTGTCATTATTACAGTAACAGTGCATATTTTTAGCACTGATTACTGTAGTAATGTCACTGGTCCCCCCAAAAGTGTCAAAATGTCAGTTAGGGGTCCGATCTGTCCCGCTAAAAATTGCAGATCGCCACCATTACTGGTAAAAAAAAAATACAGTATATAAAAATGACATACATCTTTCCCCTAGTTTGTAGATGGGATAACTTTTGCGCAAACCAATCAAAATATGCTTTTTGCAATTTTGTTTTTTTAACCAAAATACGTAGCAGAATACAAATTAGCATAAAAGGATGAGAAATCAGATACCACCAAAATAAAGCTCTATTTGTGGGGAAAAAAAGGACATCACTTTTATTTGTGTACATCGTCGCACGATCGTGCAATTGTCCATTAAAGTAACGCAGTGCTGAATCGCAAAAAATGGCTTGGTCATTAAGGGGGCAAATCCTTCCGGTCCAGAACTGGTTAAAGACTTAGAAACTATTTATACCAACTATTTATACCTCTGTTGGTGATTTCCCTTCAATTTTTGTTCTTGCGATGCCCTATTAACCCCTGACACACAGGGCGAGGAGGGTCGGGGAGATCTACCCTACCCAGAGAAATGTACAGCAGTAAAAACTTTACAAAGGATCCCCCATCTCACTCTACAAAAAAGCGTGATTTATTACAGTTTGTGTCTCTGTTGGGCCCTCATGTCCTGTTCCAGTGACAAAATGTACTCCAGGTTAAGTAATTAAGATAAGCTAACATACCATAGGGACTACTCCTAAAATATTTCTATTTAATAAATGCCATATAGCGGCTGGGAGAGACTGAACCACAACAACCTGGGTTAGTTATAGCTACAGTCACGCTAGATAATTGTCTGTAAGGAAATGGATATCTCTCTCCGCGCTGATTTAAATCCCGCTTTATTGTGCATTTGGCATGGCATCATAGGATAAAGAAGATGAAACAAATGTTAAGGATTAAAACAATAAGCAGTTATTGCAGACATATATGTATTTTGTATGGGTTTGTGTGCTGGAGCCAAGTCCTACATGCTAAATGATGGTACTTTTGCTAGATTTTTAATAATGAATGATGACTTATATAAACGGAAGTGAGAGGTGTTGATGTTAGTAGACGCGGAGATATTATATTATTATATAATTCTACTGACATGAACAATGGCTTGGAGGGCATGTGAACAGTAGAAGAACATGTCAGCTGTGGAAGGTGGTGATGTATGGTATGAGGCATGCAGTAAATCAATTCTGCAGATTTTCTGTACTTGCACTCTACCGTACACTTCAGCATTGCGTCTACTTCAGTAATACCAAGTCTTGTGTTTTTCAGCTGCATACATTCCTATCCTACATTGGATTTGCAAATGGAAATGCAAGGATCTACATATAGGTAAAGTGGCAGTCTGGGAATTACTTCCAGAATGATGGCCACAAGATCTACGTTACAATATATAGCCTTCTTCCAGATGCTAAGTAAAAGTTGTTTGGTATAATGAAGCTCCTAATACAGTGCATTGTTTCATATTCCTCATGTGTGCTTGCTGCACCATGTATTTGTATAAGAAAAAAAAAAAACTGTTCTCTTTGTATTGCTTCCTTTGTGTGAAATCCCTGGTGTTCCTGCTAGTCCCTCTGCTTTCCTACTAAACACTGACCACACTAGGCAGGAGAGCATGGTGTTGTCAGTTCTCTAGCTGTGGTGAGAACACAGCCTGCTCTCCTCCAATGAACAGACTTGTGCTGACACCATCCCCCTGCCCCTTGCACAACCGTTCACTGGGAAAACCAGTCTGCTGCTGTTTCTACTCCCCTAGTTCTCTGAGCTTCTAATGCAGCTGAGAACAGAGACTATGTTATCAGTTATAAAAAAAAGTGAAAAAGGTGTTTATAATGTTTTTTTATCTGTACACAAATGTTTTGCCTTTTATTTCAATTTTAAATAAAATGGGTTGTTTTACAAGGTGAGGCTTCACACATACTTTAATAACATAAACCCTTTGTAAAGGCATTGTTAGCTCAAAAAAAATTGCCATCTGTAGCTAAACAGAGCAAATGCTAGTTTCCTGGCTATATTTATGACCTCCTTGCTTATATACTTTCAGTCACTGATCTGAAAAAGATATGTAGAAAAGGTCTTCAGACTTGTTTTGTTTACAATCATTTAATCTAACATATGATAATACATGTAAATTATATAGGACCTAAGATAAGGAAAATGAGCTCCATTCACAGATCGCACGCGGTATTTAGGTGTTTTCACAAATACTGCATGCAATCCTGAAAATGTCAATTCACTACTTCTTTATGAGGTATTTACCGCATAATGCAAAAACGCTCAGTAAATACTGCACAAAACAGGAGTGAAAGTCAATTCACACGAAAAAAAAAAAAAATGCATGTGGTAAATAAATAGCGGTCCCGGCATGCGATATTTAAGGAACTGGCAACCACCGGCATTGTTAACAACCCACGTTTTTAACAACTGATGGGTCATCAGCTGTCAGTAGGGTTTCCTACAGTAGGGCTCCCCAACAAGGGGTCCCAAGATGTGAATGAGTATGGGGTACATAGTGCTCCTACTCATTCACCCCCAAAAAATGTGTAGTGAAACAAAAGACATTAGACAGTTTTTGACAAATCCTTTATTTAAAAACTAAAAAAAAATGTCCCCCTATGTAGACTCATCATCAATAACAACTCCCGCCGCCACAACTAACCCGAAAAAAGAAAAAAAAAGATGGCTTCTGCCCGCCGCTCCCACAGTCTACCAGTTCTTAAATTATGGGGCTACTCGGTGATGTCACCGGGTGACCCTGTCCCTTGTGATGTCATACTCATTCACCCCATACTCATTCTCATGGGGGGGAGGGATCTGAGGGTCCCCTTGTTTAAGGGGGCTTCCAGGTTCCGATAAACCCACAGACCCCCACAACCACAGGCCAGGGTTCAACATGAGAACAAGGTGCTTTGGGGGGGCAGAGCCTCCCTGCCCCAAATCCCCCCCCCCATTTTAAGAGCACGTGGCTGGCCTGGTATGTCTCGGGGGGGGGGGGGGGGGTACTCACTTGTCATCTTCCTTTCCTGACCTGCCAGGCTGCATGGTTGAATAATGAATAATGGTCTGTATAATATACCCCCTCCCCAGTTTTTTTTTTCTTAATTTTTATTGCCAGCAATTTTTTCTTTTTTACATTCAGCTGACAGCTGATGACTTATTGGTTGTTAAGGACTCGGCGGCCACCCGCTCCTTAGTCCCGGCCTGAAAAAAAAAATTGGATAAAAATACAGGTCAGGTCTAGTGCATTTCAGAATGGATAGCCTCCGAACTGTCCCAGGTTGCACTTACCTTTTAGAAGAAATACTTACCTTAAAAATGTCTTCTCCAGCGCTGCCATCTCAGGTGTGGGCAGCTGAAGCCAGGGCATCCTCTTCTGTGTCCTCTGTGGTCCCAGAATGCCCTGCACCAGCCCCGCTCGTCAGTTCCGGCGCAGGCGCGTCATCCCTGCACAGGTTCTGGGCATGCCCAGAAGCTGTTTAGCAGGGAATGACGCGCCTGCGCCAGAACGGACGAGCGGGGCCAGTGAAGGCGCATTGATTCCTGGGAGCGATGACATTCAGCTCCCAGGAGTCAACGCAAGTAGGAAGTAACGGCGGGCCGTGGCCGCAGAGGGACGAAGAGGAAGTAAGGTAAGTATATTTTCTTTAAAAACAAGGTAAGTGAATAAAAAAAAAATAAAATGTATTATCCAATTGTTTTACAGGTAATTTAGAGCAAGCGGACAGTGAAAAAAACATTTTCAGGGTGGAACTCCGCTTTAACAACCATGACTGCAGGCTTTCATTACTAAAATACCACATTGCTTCATAAAATAACTTGTGCGGTATTTTAGTAGAGCTTTTTAGTGAATGCTAACAAACATTTAGAAAAACCCTATGTTGTATCTTACCGCATACTCGGATGTGGTAATACCGCTTTGTGAATAGAGCCTAATAAGGTTTACAGACGGAGGTAGGACAAAAAGGTTATTGGACAGAGCTAGGGGAGATAAATAATGCTGGCTACTTTAAACACAGATAAAGAACAATGCAAAAGCCATACTCAATATTACAAGTATAGTATTGATACTTGTATTTACTGCAAGGAGTAAAAATAGAGCTCATTTTAAATTATATATATATAACTGGGACTATGGGCCTGATTCATAGTACGGCGAATTGGCGTTTCGGCGTGATTTTGCGAAGCGGCGATTATTTAAGTCTGAAATTGGCATTCAAAGAACGGCGGGCGGAAAATAGCGCCTAGTGTGAGATTCATTAAGATGCAATATGGTCAGAGCGCGACTTAAAACCACGCCAGCTAAAAGCTCGACTAAAGTTTAGCCAAATTTTCCCCTGTACCCCCAAAAATCCCAAATCACTGTGGAAGGTGTGGAAGTCAATTTGGAGATGACTTGCGTTTAAAAAATCTCAAAAACTGACTTAGAAAGAGAGATATCTGCGAAAGTGTGGAAAGGTTAAACAGCTC